>NC_072482.1:97721324-97766324 GCF_027574615.1 Eptesicus fuscus
CAGAGTAGCCGCTGACGTGAGGGAGAGCTGTGCCTTCCCAGCGGAGCGGGAGTCGGGATAAGACGGCTCATAGTTAACGGGGAGAAAACCCGCAAAGGCACAGCCACCAGCAGACAGGAGGCGAGCGGGGAAGCGAGTCCCCGGAGCTCAGGAGGCGCAGGTGCCCGAGCAGGCCTGACCACGGCCCAGGACGGAGCCGGGGCGCGGGGAGCGGGAGAACAGAGGAGCCGGGGCGCGGGGAGCGGCGGCGGGGTGGCAGGTGTGGAGAGGGACGCCCCACAGGGCCGCGAGCCCGAGTGTTAGAGGAGAGGCCCCTCAGGGGACAAGCAGTGGGAGCGCAGACCCGCCGCACGGCCCTGCCGCCCTCAGCAGGAAGGATGGCGTGAACGGGACCCGGGGACGCCCGTCCTGGCGAGACCCGTCAGCCCCTCCAGGGATGAGCAGGTTATCGGGGAGCACCGAGGAGCCGAGGGCTTTTCCTGGACCCGGGTCACCTGCCAACAGGACCCTGCAGGGCTCCCCCACCCGCCCGACGGAGCAGGGACTTCCGGGCCGATCAAACCCGACAGCAGAACCCGCGGGTCCCGAGCCGACGGCGAGAGCCCTGCCTCGTGGCGACTCAGACGAAAAGCAAACACCAGCTTTATTCCCGTGAGGTGGACGCGGGGTTCCGGCCGCCGAGCCCGAGGATGAGGCTTTGCAGGGACGGGAGCAGGGCCGAGGCAGACGCCTGGGCGCCTGGCGAGAGTCTGTGTCTGCGGCGGCTCGTGAGACCCACGGCTCGGTGTTCTCCGTGGACGTCTGACGGGCGGGGAGGCGCCCGGGGCCCCTCGGCCCAGCCCGGCACCTGCTCCTCCCTCCGCTCCTGGGATGACGGTGACTTTTCCAAGCGGAACTTCAGACCACAAATCGGCAACAACACGGGAGAACCCACAGCCGCATAGTAAACAGGTGAACAGCTGGACTTTGTCCTCGGCCTGGGAGGCCCCCTGAGCCCGCCACACCCTCCCCCGCCCCCGCTCCTCAGGGGGATGGCTTCTGGAACACAGGTCCCGTTGCCTGGCCTCACCCAGGGTCATGACCTTCAGCGCAGCGGGCCTCACGCCAGGGTCATGACCTTCAGCGCAGCGGGCCTCACGCCAGGGTCATGACCTTCAGCGCAGCGGGCCTCACACCAGGGTCATGACCTTCAGCGCAGCGGGCCTCACGCCAGGGTCATGACCTTCAGCGCAGCGGGCCTCACGCCAGGGTCATGACCTTCAGCACAGCGGGCCTCACACCAGGGTCATGACCTTCAGCGCAGCGGGCCTCACACCAGGGTCATGACCTTCAGCGCAGTGGGCTGGAACCGGCAGATCTTCTTCTTCAGGGCCCTGGAGGCCTTGATGCGGCAGAGCCTGGGCCCCGGGGGCAGGGGTGGCCGGGAGCCAGGGGTGCGCTGGGGCCGTGGGGGGCTCATCCCAGGCCAGGCCGGCCGGCTCCCCATGTCCTGGACGCCGCCCTCCGTGCCGCTGCCGCTGGGCTCCCCGTCCCCGAAGCGGCTGGCCGCGGGGGCGCCGGCCCTGCCTCCGCTGGCCCCGGTGATGGTGGAGCGGAGCGGGGCGGCACACTCGGCCGAGTGCTCGGAGCCGGACTCGCTCCTGGCCTGCGGGTCCCTGTGGGGCGGCCTGAGCCTGGCCCGGGAGCACGCCGGCCGCGGGCCTCCCCCTCTCCGCGTGGCCGGCCCCAGACCAGGGCCCTGGGCACCAGGCGGGCGGGCGCCGGCTGAGATCTCCACGGACGACCACCACCTGCGCTGCCTCTTCCGGGCCGCCCTGCCGGCCGCCGCAGGGGCTCCCTCCGGGGGGAGCACGGCCTGGGCGGACGCCCCGTGGCCTTCCCGGCGAGCCACCAGCGGGGGGACGAGGAAGGACACTGGGAAGAGGCTGCACTCGGAGCAGGACCGGCCGGGAGCCTCCCCGGCCTGGGGGGGCCTTCTCCTAAGTCCAGCGCCCCACGTGGGGGGCAGCTGGGGGGCCAGGAGGGCGCCCCAGGGTGGCGGCTGCCTCCCTGGCCTCGGCGCCTTGTTGCTGGACCCCCTCCCGATCTTCACAGCCTTCGTGGCGGGGGGGCCAGGGTTCTGGCCCGTTTGCAGCCCCGTTGGGGCAGCGCTGCTGGTGACAGAGTGGGGGTGCACCCAGGGCCCCGGGCCCGTGCTGGGGGGCAGCCTGGCTGTGCCCTCCCGGCTGGTAGGAGCGGCCTGCTCAGCTCGGGGTGCACCCCCCAGCTGAGGGGGGCCCGGAAGGGTCCCCACGCAGACGCAGACACGGGGGGGTCTCTGTCCCCCCTCCGGAAGGCTGCTGGGGGGCGGGGGGCTCCCAAGGGGCACAGGTCCCCGCTGCTCGAGGCCATTCCCACCTGTGTCCCCCCTCAGAGCCTCCCCTCCCACGCCTGCTCTTCTTGGGGAGCAGGTCAGCCCCTCTGGGCGACGCTCAGTCTCGGCTCTCCGGGATGGGGGTCCCTGCTCACCCACATGGCCTCTTGGGGTGCCCCCCAGGCCCCGCAGTCCGAGCAGCTTGTCGATATAGGCTCGGGCTGCGCCAGGCTCGGGGACCGGCCCCGTCCGGGTGGGGCGTGGCGCTGAGTGGCCGGGGAGGGACTGGCTTGAGGGCTGTGGGGGGCTGTCCCTCTGCGGGGTCTCGGTGGGCAGAGCAAAGAGGGGGCTCTGCAGAGCCACCGCGTGCAGGGGGCTGGGGTACAGGTACACCTCCCTGCCCCCCGTGGACACCAGGTCACGCTGGTACTTGGGGTCCAGCATGCGGGGCCGGGGGCCTAGCCCGCGGCGGAGAAGCAACGTGGACATGGCGTCGACGCCGGCCATTGGGGGCCCCGCCTCAGCCAGGAGGACTCGCTCGAGGTCACCTGGGAACGAGAAGGAGGAGGGACCCAGAAGTAAGGGAGAGCTGGCACGCCTGCTCCACGGCACAGCCCACCTCACGGCGCAGGTCTCCCTCCGCGGGAACCGGGAGGGCTGCAGGGACACGGTGGGCGTCGGTCCGCGGAGGCCTCTAGAGCACACGGACCCCAGTGCCGGCCCCTCCCCTCCCCTCCCCTCCCCTCCCCTCCCCTCCCCTCCCCTCCCCTCCCCTCCCCTCCCCTCCCCTCCCCTCCCCTCCCCTCCCCTCCCCTCCGGGTGACAGGTGCTGTTTATTGCAGCAGCCCTGCTCTAGCGGGCGCAGCGGGTGTTTGATCCTATCTCCACCCCAAGCCCACGCCGTCCACAGGGAATGCGAGCCGCCCGAAGGGGGTGCACCCCACTCACAGGCCCCCGCTGTGCTCCCACCCCACCGCCTGGGTGGACCCCCCACCCTTCCTGGCTCTCCTCACCTGTGGACACTGGCCTGGGCCGTGGGGTGCCCGCACCGTCCTCAGTGGCCTGACGTCCCCGCACGGGCAGGGGCGCCCCGCACACGGTGGTGTCATCGGCCGACCAGGGCCGGCAGTCCCCAGCGCCGGTCCTGGCCTTGGGGGCGCTGGGCAGCAGAGTGCCCAGGGAGGAGGACAGGCGGTCACTGCACACGGATGTGCAGGAGGCAGACAGGGAGCAGGAGCCGCCGTCGCTCAGCTCGTAGAAGCCTGGGCGGGGCCGACAGGGGTCAGTGCAGGGCGTGGGGATGGGTGTGTGTGTGTGTATATATGTGTGGTGTGTGCATGGGCGTGTGAATGTGTGTATATGTGTGTGTATATGGGTATGTGCACGTGTGTGGTGGTGGGTATAGAGATGTGTGAATATGTGCATATAACTGCATGTGCATACACACATACGTGTAAGACGCATATACACACATGCATGTGCGGACGTGCAAAACTCACATGTGTGCATGCACGTCTGCAACATATATGTAGTTATATGTAGTAATAGGTATAGTTATATGTGCACACATGCACATGTATGCACGCACACATTTATACATGTTTCTGCATGCGTGCGTGCCTGCTTCTGTGTGATGTGTGTGCATGCATGTATGCAAGTGTGCCTGCTTCTCTGTGTGGTGTGTATGTGTACACATGTGCACACACGTGCCTATGTCTGTGTGTGGCGTGTACCTGAGCTGGGCCGACTGTCGCCGTCGGGGCCCTCGGGGGACGTCCTGTGCACGTCGAGCTGCAGCTCACTGATCTGCTGGTCCAGTTGGTCCAAGTGGGTTTTCAGGCCGAGGTCCTGGCGTCTCAGCCGGTGCTGGCACAGGGAAGAGCAGACACGGGGACACAGGCTAAGCCCCGAGGTCCCCGTGCCACACACAGCCTCACGCCTGCCAGCAACCCGCCCGCTCACAGGAGAGGAGGCCGCTGACCCTCCCGCCCCGCGGTTTCCTCCTGACCGTAGCCTTCTTGTCAGCAACGGCAACCGGACACTTAAAATACACGTTTCAGAGCGGAGGGGAGGGAGGGACAGAAACACCAACGAGGATCACTCATCGGCTGCCTCCTCACGCCCCACACTGGGGTCGAGCCTGTACACGGGCATGTGCCCCGACCGGAAATCGAACCCGGGACTCCTCAGTCCACGGGATGACGCTCTCCCCACTGAGCCACACCATCCAGGCCCAGCTGGATACTTTTCCTACAGACACAGGGACTCTGCCTGAGGGAGATCAGGGGCCGGCAGCACAGAAACCCCCGTGGCGGCTCCGCACGCAGAGTCCCACCTGCTGTTTAGTTCTCTGCATATGTTATACATACAGCACATTATGTGATATACATACAGTGCATATATGTGTATATTATATAACACACGGCACACGTGTGTATAGTATATCACACACAAAGCACACGTGTGCATATTATATACTATACACATAGCACATGTGCATATTGTATACTAGTATGTAACACATAGGGGTTTATATTATATAATACATGTGGGCATGCTATACGATATACACATGTACATTTTATAGAACGTATAATACATGCCTTGGTTAGTGCTCATAATACACCCATACATGTTCACACTAAATGTGTATATTACACAACACACATATACATGTGTGTATATCTGTGACATGTGCATATATTATATACATGTGACACACATGTGGCGAGTGCTTATCATGCATGTACACACGTGCCAGTAAGTGCAAGCGAACCACTTGCCCCGAATGTTTAATAAACGCTGATTTCTTCTTTCAGCGATAAAACCTCACTGTTTTCAAGGTCTGCTGCATACATTTCTTGTTTTGATTAACAATTAATTTTAAGGAAAATAATTAACGAGTGTAATTACGTGGTCCGTCCTGTTTAAGGAAATCATTAATTGCGTTTCGATTGCACCTGGAGACGAGGAAGTCCCGAGGCCAATTACGGGCCCAGGAAACGGCTCAGTGACCTCACTGCCGTGGGAACGCCGTGGCGCCGAGGCGGCCATGCCGGGGCAGGCGCAGCCAGCGTGGACTCTCAGGGACCCGTGGGTGCAGTCTGACAGCCCCCGGGGTCAGGCCCCCCGGACGGCTTCCCAGGAGGTGGGGTGCCGGCACGAATGCAGATTCCCGGGCCCTGCCACCCGCGGGCCGGGTCCCCGGCCATGCCTGCACGCTAACCAACTGCCCAGGGCCCACGAAGACGCTTCAGGTCCACTCGCCACAAACGGCCTGAAAACGCCGCCGGGGACACCCTGGGCTCACCCTCCTCTGCAGGCCTCACGGGGAGGGAGCAGCTGCCGGGGCTCGGGCCGTGCCCAGCGGCCGCCAGGTGCCCTGCGGGTGGGCGGCCTCACCCTCTCCCTGTCACTCTCACTGTCCCTCAATCAGCAGCCAAGGCCGGGGCCCAGGTCAGCCTCCTGGACGGCAGGCAGGAGCCGCCAGGGTCCTCACCGTGACCTGGAGCTCAGGCCTCCCCCGAGGGGCCGGGGGTCAGTCCCAGGGCCACGCGGGCGTGGTGTCTACCCGGCCCTGCACGCAGCGGGTCCCGCGCGGTGCCTGTGCCGCTGCCGGGACACTGGGGCAAGTCAGGACCAGCAGAGTCAACCCCGGGAAATTCCTAGTTAACATCGCAGGCAGGGCTGCCTCCCCCGCCCGCCCCAGGGCAGCGCCTCCTGCTGGGCGGGGAGCCTCCTGCCTCAGCCTCCTCTGCGGCTGGAAAATCTCCTGAAACGGAAGCAGGTGGCAGGACGGAACCAGACCGCGTGACTGCTTGGGTCAGAGGTCACGGCTTCACCCACAGGGAGCCGTAAATACTGAACTCTCCTCTCTGTTCACAGCGGGCCACTCACTGCCCAGGGCGCACTCCTGTGGCTGCAGACGCAGGAACTGGGTGAGTGTGACTGTGACGGCAGCCGGCGGCTCACTCTCCCCGGGGAGCCCTGCAGGGTAAGGCGCTGCGGTCGGTGGGTCCGGTTGGCCCATAACCCTCCTCCTGCCTTCACACCTGCTGGGGACCCGGCCGGGTGGGCGTGGGCAGGGCGTGTGTGTGCGTGTGTGTGCGTGTGTGTGCGTGTGCGTGTGTGTGCACGGGCACACGCTGGGCGTTACTGGTGGGGTGGCGGCCGGGACGCGAGTCTGGCTGTACTCTGCACCCCAGAGCGAGGACACTCCCGTTGGTCGCCCGTGCTGCGCTGAGCTGATGTCACACACCCGGTCTTCCCTTCGGATCACGTAATCCGTCCCGAGAACAAAGTTCCAAGACCAAGTCTGCGTGTTCCTTCTGGCCCCACATTAAAAAGTTTAAACAAAAGAACCCGTTTGATCCTCTCCTCCAAAGGCTGCTGGTAATTAGAGGCTGGAGCGCACCAGCCGATTTGTTACTGGAAGTTAATCATCAACCTGGGCTCCCCTCCCTGCCTCCCCCGCCCCCCCCAGCACAGCTCAGGGCAGCCCTGGGCACCCCCAGGGGGGCCGCTGTGTGCGCCCCAGCTCATGGGTAAGCTAGGATGGTCCGGGCGCAAACACAGCCTAAGCACCGCCATGGCGGGCAGGGGGGCTGGGGCTGGGGGGGCCCCTCTCCTGACCAGCCCCTCCCGCCCTTTGGCAGCAGCTGGACCCACAGGGAAGGCTGCAGAGGGAGGGGTACGCAGTGAGGGGGGACCCCGGGGTCCTGGGCCCGGGGGCGGGGCTTCATGGCTACTTGGTAACGACAGCGACTCTGACTCGGACGCTCTGGGCTTCGGATGAGAACCTCGCAGAGCCTGTTTCCTTTAGAAACACTAACTGCAAACTGAGCTGTTCCCCAGGACGACGTGAACCCCACGGCCCGGCCACCGCAGAGGGGCGCCGGCCAGTCAGTCCACAGAGGGCCTGGCTGGGGTCACCGGGCCGAGACCCCCCACCGCCCGGACTCAGAGGACACGCCTCTCTCTGCAGGTCGGGGCTCCCCCACCTGTTGTTACAGTAACACGACCCCACGCGACCCCAGCACATTCCCGGGGACCCTCGGGGGTGCGCTTTGCACGCAGGCACTTCCGGCCCAGAACCTGCAGCAGGAGAAGCGGGTACCGGACCGACCCCAGAACCGCTCTCGGACCCGATCCCACCGTTCTCCTCAGGACAGCGTGAAACTCAAGCCCACGGGACGCGCCCCGTGTCCGCGGGGAGCAGAGCGGCGCGCGGTCCCCGTTGTTGCTTCCAGGACCCGGAGGGGCCCCTGCGCCTCGGGCCTCCGCGCCCCCCCCCCCCCGCGTTCCTCCCCGCCCTCCCCGCTCCTTACCAGCTGCTCCTGCAGCGCCGCCAGCACCGCCTCCAGCCGCTCGTGGGCGCGGGGCCCGCGGGGGGCGGCGGGCGCGGGCGGGGGCTGCATGGCCAGGGCGCCCCGCACGGCCGCCTGCTGCCTGGCGCGCAGCCCCTGCAGCTCCTGCAGCCCCGCGAGCGCCGCGAGCAGCCGGGCGCCCACCCTGCGGCGGTCCCAGCCCGCGGGCCCAGGCGGGTCGCCGGGCGCCCACATCCCGGAGCCTCCGGAGCTTCCCCGGCCTCCCCGGCCCAGCTCGGCCTCCGCGCCGCCTCTCCCCGCAGGTCGCCCCGGTGGGCGGGACCTACCAGCGGCCGGGAGGGCGGCCCTGGCACCGCCCAGGTCAGAGCCGCCCGGCCCGCGAGGGCTGAGCCCGGAGCCAGCGGGACCCTCCCAGGGGCGGCGGGGAAGGAGGAGCCGCGAGAGGGAGGGACGGGGAGCAAACTCTGACTTTTAAAAGACACTTCCGTGCCCGTGTCCCTGTCAGAGCCGCTCCCAGGAAAACCCGCATCCGTTTGGGGAGAACCTCACCGCGTCCTCTGGAACCCGGGCTGGTCTGTTTACAAACAGCAGCTTCCGCCCTGGCTGGTGTGGCTCAGTGGATAGAGCACCGGCCTGCAGACTGGAGGGTCCCGGGTTCGATTCCGGTCAAGGGCACATGCCTGGGTTGCAGGCTTGATCCCCATAAGGGGCGTGCAGGAGGCAGCCGATCAACGATTCTCTCTCATCATTGATGTTTCTGTCTCTATCCCCTCTCCCTTCCTCCCAGAAATCAATAAAAATATATATTTAAAAAAATAGCAGCTTCGTGGAGCTGTAATTGGCAGAGCAGGAGCCCTTTATTCAGGGGCACAATCCAGAGGTTCGCGGTGTGTGCACACGGGTGTGTTACGGTTACCGACAACTTCCATCGCGAGACCACGCGCAGCAGGGGAGCGAGTGCCCGGGCAGCAGGCAGAGCCCTCAGCCGGACCCAGTGGCACGGGGTGGGAGCCCCAGGCCCAGAGCTCAGGGTTCATGGGCCCTGCGCCCCGGACTTCACCCAGTCCCTTCAGCCCCGCCCTCCCGCTCAGCCGCCTGTGCACCTGCCGGCGCCTGGCGACCTGGTGGCTGACAACGTCCTGAGACGGGATCAGAGGCTGGTGACCGAGTCGGGTGCCCGGAGGCCCCACAGGCGTGCAGGGTGCGCCGCTACCCCGCCTCTCCCTGTGCTAACGCGCTAGGTTAGGGTCCCCGGTGGCGGCCGCCCCACTCCCTGGCCGCACCCCCATTGCTGAACGGTCCGTGTGGGACATGCATGAGCACAGCTCCTGTGACGGGTTCTGTGCCTGGCTCCCGCCCGGAGCGGGTCCGAGGCTCACCCGCGTGCCCGTGTCCGGTCCCTCTCGGTGGGCCAGTGACGTTCCCTCCTGGGGATGGAGCACGTTCACTCCTCCCTCCCTGTCGGACTGGGTGTCAGCTTTCTGGCTGTGAGGAGTGACGCCGCGTGCACATCCGTGTTGTCGTGGGGACGGGCGTTGTCATTTCTCTTGGGTCTCCACCTGCGAGCGGAGCGGCTGGGCCACGGGACTCTGCGTAACCGTGTGAAGAACTGCCAGCTGCTCTCGAAAGTGGCCGCGCCACGGACTGCCCCCGGCGCCGCCGAAGGCTCCGCCCTCCCCACGGCCGCCCACAGTTGTCGTGTGGGTTCTGCCACCCCGGGGTGTGGGCGGCGTGGCCTGTGATGTGATAGGCCTTCCCCGGTGGCTGATGGTGTGGCTGATGTGCTACGGGAGGAGATGAGGGCCCGTTAGGACAGGCCTGCGCGGCGGCCCTGAGGGCGCAGGGAGAGGGCGGCTGTCTCCTAACCGGCTGCCCAGGTCACTCGCTCCGGGACCGGCCCCGGCCCCCGCTAAGCAGCCTGTGGTTCGTCTGTTCTGAGCCCTGCATGGTCCCCGCCGCTCAGGGAGGCCCCGTGTGCTCAGGTGGCTGGGAGGCTCTCCGCCCTTCCCCCCGCCCCCGTCCGACCCCTCTCGCTGCTCCCCGTCTGACTCCTCCTGGCCCTTCTGCCACGGCGGCACCCGAGTGCTAGGCCCCGCCCCCCCCCCCCCCCCCCCGTGCGGTCACCCTGCAGTCTCTCAAGTGCCCGGGACCTTTGCACGCGCCGGCCCTGCAGCTGGGAGGCGGGTGGGCTTCTGCTCAGGCTCCCCATCTCACCTTCCCCTCCAGGTCCGTTCTGACTGCAGTGTCCCGGGCCTCCCTCTACCTTTTTTTTCTTTTTTTAAAAAATATATCTTTATTGATTTCAGAGAGAAAGAGGCATGGAGAGAGAGATAGAAACATCGATGATGAGAGAGAATCACTGATCCGCTGCCTCCTGCACGCCCCCTACTGGGGATCGAGCCCACAACCTGGCATGTGCCCTGACTGGGAATCGAACCCGGGACCCTTCAGTCCACAGGCCGATGCTCTACCCACTGAGCCGAACCGGATCCACCATGGGCCCCAGATGCACTGTTTGCCGTCTGCCGGCACCCGCATGTTTTGCTCCTTATGGTGGTTATGGCTCTTGGCGGGTCCCCCTGCCCCTCCCCCCCCCGGGCTGTAGGCTTGGTGAGAGGGGAGACGGCTGTTTTCAACGGGTGCAGCCGACGTGGATGGAGGGCTGCAGGCTCCCAGCAGCTGCCGAGAGACCGGCTCACGGTTCTTCACCAGGATGTCGGGCCGAGGGTCCTGGGCTGGCGGTTCAGCCGCTTTTCCCTCATGGTCGTGACTGAACTGTGCGCCCGGCTCCGGGGAGCTCACCCCGTGGGGAGGGCGACGGCGCTCTCCTCGCAGTTTGACGCCGCACATCTGCGCGGGGACGTGCCTGACACCACGTCAGCGTGGGCACCTGCGGCCGGTTCAGCTCACAGCCCGCAGCCCGGCAGCCCGGCCCGCTCCCCTTGCCGGCGAGTCTGCCCCCTCAGGCCCTCCCTGCGGGCGCCGGCCCACAGCTGCCCCGGGTGCCGGCTCGGGGGCTGGTTCTGGGTCCCTTCACCGGCTTTGAGTGGAGGAGACGGCCACGCCTTCACGGGCGGTGGTGAGTCCCGGCCGGTGGCCCCCCCAGGAAGACGGGGCGGGAACCCCTGAGTGTGCTGACGACTCACAGTCCTCTCCTCCCCGGAGGCACTGCCTGACTGAGCCGCAGGCGCAGAACTGGACAGAGTTCCCGGGAGAAACGTGTTTCCAACGTCGGTGAGTGCGGGTCCGCGAGGCGCAGGGTCTGCAGGGCCCTGCGCTCAGGAGGGGCCCGGCAAGGAGGCCCCGGCACCGGGGCTCCCCCCCCCCCCACGTGCAGGACACAGGCCCTCTGCCCGGGACCAGGACCAGGCAGCACCCGGCACCGTGGAGCTGGGTCCGTGGTGGAGCTGGGCCCGTGGTGGATCTGGGGGCCATGGTGGATATGGGTCCGTGGTGGATATGGGTCCGTGGTGCAGCTGGGTCCGTGGTGGAGCTGGGTCCGTGGTGGATATGGGTCCGTGGTGGATCTGGGGGCCATGGTGGATATGGGTCCGTGGTGGATATGGGTCCGTGGTGGAGCTGGGTCCGTGGTGGAGCTGGGTCCGTGGTGGATATGGGTCCGTGGTGGAGCTGGGTCCGTGGTGGAGCTGGGTCCGTGGTGGATATGGGTCCATGGTGGAGCTGGGTCCGTGGTGGAGCTGGGTCCGTGGTGGAGCTGGGTCCGTGGTGGATATGGGTCCGTGGTGGAGCTGGGCCTGTGGTGAAGCTGGGTCCGTGGTGGAGCTGGGTCCGTGGTGGATATGGGTCCGTGGTGGATATGGGTCCGTGGTGGAGCTGGGTCCGTGGTGGAGCTGGGTCCCGTGGTGGAGCTGGGCCCCTGGTGGAGCTGGGTCCGTGGTGGAGCTGGGTCCGTGGTGGATATGGGTCCCGTGGTGGAGCTGGGCCCCTGGTGGAGCTGGGTCCGTGGTGGAGCTGGGTCCGTGGTGGAGCTGGGTCCGTGGTGGAGCTGGGTCCGTGGTGGATATGGGTCCGTGGTGGAGCTGGGCCTGTGGTGAAGCTGGGTCCGTGGTGGCACTGGGTCCGTGGTGGAGCTGGGTCCGTGGTGGCACTGGGTCCGTGGTGGAGCTGGGTCCGTGGTGGCACTGGGTCCGTGGTGGAGCTGGGTCCCGTGGTGGAGCTGGGTCCCGTGGTGGATCTGGGGGCCGTGGTGGATATGGGTCCGTGGTGGAGCTGGGTCCGTGGTGGAGCTGTGTCCCGTGGTGGAGCTTGGTCCCGTGGTGGATCTGGGGGCCGTGGTGGATATGGGTCCGTGGTGGAGCTGGGTCCGTGGTGGAGCTGTGTCCCGTGGTGGAGCTGGGTCCGTGGTGGAGCTGGGTCCGTGGTGGAGCTGGGTCCCGTGGTGGAGCTGGGTCCGTGGTGGATATGGGTCCGTGGTGGAGCTGGGCCCGTGGTGGATCTGGGTCCCGTGGTGGAGCTGGGCCCGTGGTGGATCTGGGTCCCGTGGTGGAGCTGGGTCCCGTGGTGGAGCTGGGCCCGTGGTGGATATGGGTCCGTGGTGGATATGGGTCCGTGGTGGATCTGGGTCCCGTGGTGGAGCTGGGTCCCGTGGTGGATCTGGGCCCGTGGTGGAGCTGTGTCCCGTGGTGGATCTGGGTCCCGTGGTGGAGCTGGGTCCGTGGTGGATATGGGTCCGTGGTGGAGCTGGGCCCGTGGTGGAGCTGGGCCCGTGGTGGAGCTGGGTCCGTGGTGGATATGGGTCCGTGGTGGAGCTGGGTCCGTGGTGGAGCTGGGTCTGTGGTGGAGCTGGGTCCGTGGTGGATCTGGGTCTGTGGTGGAGCTGGGTCCCGTGGTGGAGCTGGGCCCGTGGCGGATATGGGTCCGTGGTGGATATGGGCCCGTGGTGGAGCTGGGTCCCGTGGTGGAGCTGGGTCTGTGGTGGAGCTGGGTCCGTGGTGGATATGGGTCCGTGGTGGAGCTGTGTCTGTGGCGGATATGGGTCCGTGGTGGAGCTGGGTCCCGTGGTGGATCTGGGCCCGTGGTGGAGCTGTGTCCCGTGGTGGATCTGGGTCCCGTGGTGGAGCTGGGTCCGTGGTGGATATGGGTCCGTGGTAGATATGGGTCCGTGGTGGAGCTGGGCCCGTGGTGGAGCTGGGTCCGTGGTAGATATGGGTCCGTGGTGGAGCTGGGTCCGTGGTGGAGCTGGGTCTGTGGTGGAGCTGGGTCTGTGGTGGATATGGGTCCGTGGTGGATATGGGTCCGTGGTGGAGCTGGGTCCGTGGTGGATATGGGTCCGTGGTGGATATGGGTCCGTGGTGGAGCTGGGTCTGTGGTGGATATGGGTCCGTGGCGGATATGGGTCCGTGGTGGATATGGGTCCGTGGTGGAGCTGTGTCTCGTGGTGGAGCTGGGTCCCGTGGTGGAGCTGGTTCCGTGGTGGATCTGGGCCCGTGGTGGATATGGGTCCCGTGGTGGAGCTGTGTCCCGTGGTGGATATGGGTCTGTGGTGGATATGGGTCCCGTGGTGGATATGGGTCCGTGGTGGAGCTGGGTCCGTGGTGGATATGGGTCCGTGGTGGAGCTGGGTCCGTGGTGGATATGGGTCCGTGGTGGAGCTGGTCCCGTGGTGGATCTGGGCCCGTGGTGGAGCTGTGTCCCGTGGTGGAGCTGGGTCCGTGGTGGAGCTGGGCCCGTGGTGGAGCTGTGTCCCGTGGTGGAGCTGTGTCCCGTGGTGGAGCTGGGTCCCGTGGTGGATATGGGTCCGTGGTGGATATGGGTCCGTGGTGGAGCTGGGTCCGTGGTGGATCTGGGTCCGTGGTGGAGCTGGGTCCGTGGTGGAGCTGGGTCCGTGGTGGATCTGGGTCCGTGGTGGAGCTGGGTCCGTGGTGGATCTGGGTCCGTGGTGGAGCTGGGTCCGTGGTGGAGCTGGGCCCGTGGTGGATCTGGGTCCCGTGGTGGAGCTGGGTCCATGGTGGATATGGGTCCGTGGTGGAGCTGGGTTCCGTGGTGGAGCTGGGTCCGTGGTGGATCTGGGTCCGTGGTGGAGCTGGGTCTGTGGTGGAGCTGGGTCCGTGGTGGATCTGGGTCCGTGGTGGAGCTGGGTCCCGTGGTGGATATGGGTCCGTGGTGGATCTGGGTCCCGTGGTGGATCTGGGTCCGTGGTGGAGCTGGGTCCGTGGTGGATATGGGTCCGTGGTGGAGCTGGGTCCCGTGGTGGATCTGGGTCCGTGGTGGAGCTGGGTCCGTGGTGGATCTGGGTCCGTGGTGGAGCTGGGTCTGTGGTGGAGCTGGGTCCGTGGTGGATCTGGGTCCGTGGTGGAGCTGGGTCTGTGGTGGAGCTGGGTCCCGTTGTGGAGCTGGGTCCCGTGGTGGATATGGGTCCGTGGTGGAGCTGGGTCCCGTGGTGGAGCTGGGTCCCGTGGTGGAGCTGGGCCCGTGGTGGAGCTGGGTCCGTGGTGGATATGGGTCCGTGGTGGAGCTGGGTCCGTGGTGGAGCTGGGTCTGTGGTGGAACTGGGTCCGTGGTGGATATGGGCCCGTGGTGGATCTGGGTCCGTGGTGGATATGGGTCTGTGGTGGAGCTGGGCCCGTGGTGGAGCTGGGCCCGTGGTGGAGCTGGGTCCGTGGTGGAGCTGGGTCCGTGGTGGAGCTGGGCCCGTGGTGGAGCTGGGTCCGTGGTGGATATGGGTCCGTGGTGGAGCTGGGTCCCGTGGTGGAGCTGGGTCCGTGGTGGAGCTGGGCCCCTGGTGGATATGGGTCCGTGGTGGATATGGGTCCGTGGTGGATATGGGTCCGTGGTGGATCTGGGTCCGTGGTGGAGCTGGGTCCGTGGTGGAGCTGGGTCCCGTGGTGGATCTGGGCCCGTGGTGGAGCTGGGTCCGTGGTGGAGCTGGGCCCGTGGTGGAGCTGGGCCCGTGGTGGAGCTGGGTCCGTGGTGGAGCTGGGCCCGTGGTGGAGCTGGGGCCGTGGTGGAGCTGGTTCCGTGGTGGATATGGGTCTGTGGTGGAGCTGGGCCCGTGGTGGAGCTGGGCCCGTGGTGGAGCTGGGCCCGTGGTGGAGCTGGGACCCGTGGTGGAGCTGGGTCCGTGGTGGATATGGGTCCGTGGTGGAGCTGGACCCGTGGTGGAGCTGAGTCCCGTGGTGGAGCTGGGTCCCGTGGTGGAGCTGGGTCCGTGGTGGATATGGGTCCGTGGTGGATCTGGGTCCGTGGTGGAGCTGGGCCCGTGGTGGAGCTGGGCCCGTGGTGGAGCTGGGACCCGTGGTGGAGCTGGGTCCGTGGTGGATATGGGTCCGTGGTGGAGCTGGACCCGTGGTGGAGCTGAGTCCCGTGGTGGAGCTGGGTCCCGTGGTGGAGCTGGGTCCGTGGTGGATATGGGTCCGTGGTGGATCTGGGTCCGTGGTGGAGCTGGGCCCGTGGTGGAGCTGGGACCCGTGTGCTTGGCTTCCTCTCCCCACCACACCCTCGTGTCGGTTAAACACACCCAGGGCACATGCTGCGGGGAAGCAGGGCCAGGAATGAGCTCAGGGTGGGACAGGCGGCCAGGAGCCGGGAGGACGCGATGGGGAGCACATCCTCGCTGGGCGCTGACCCGCATCGCACAGAGGTGCCGTCACTCAGCGCCTGCCGCTCCGCACTCCGCCCGCTGCCTCCACGCCCTGTGCCGTGCCAGTGCCCGGCTGCCCTCCGGACTGACACCTTGGGCTTAAGCGGAGCCACACCCAGGAGCCGCCCCTCACACCTCCTGTCCTCACCCAGCCCTGCCCCGAGGGCTGCTCCCATCTGCCCTCCCAGGCTGGGCAGAGGCTGGGCAGAGGTGCAGGGAGGAGCCAGCGACCCCCTCAGGTCCACTCACCCCCTCTTGGCCTTGCCTGGGTTCACCCGGTGGAGGCAGCAACCTGGTGGGCATGTGGGGAACAGGGAAGCCTCGGGGAGCCTGCCAGATGGGGTGGAGGGTGGCGGGGAGGGAGCCTTCCGTTCTTCCCCGAATGGAATTCTCTTAATGTTTCCATCGAAAGATAAATCACAAGCAGATCTCAGGGCAGCAGAGTGAGCTCCTCCTGAGGGAGCCCCGCCTGTGGCATCCCGGCTCCCCTCCTCCCATCCCGGCTCTTCTCCTCCCATCCCGGCTCCCCTCCTCCCATCCCGGCTCACCTCCTCCCATCCCGGCTCCCCTCCTCCCATCCTGGCTCCCCTCCTCCCATCTCGGCTCCCCTCCTCCCACCTCGGCTCCCCTCCTCCCATCCCGGCTCCCCTCCTCCCATCCCGGCTCCTCTCCTCCCATCCCAGCTCCTCTCCTCCCACCTGGGCTCCCCTCCTCCCACCTCGGCTCCCCTCCTCCCATCCCGGCTCCCCTCCTCCGGCCTGGGTTCCAGGGGCCCAGGTTCCCGTTCCCGAAGCTGCAATCGCAGCGTGAGCCTGTGGCCCGTCCCCATGGCAGGGGCCCCGATTCGAGCGTCTGGGTGGTGTTCTGAGCGAGGGACAGGCCCCCAAACAGGGTCATTCTGACAACCAGCCCCGGTGGGAACTGCAGACGCTGGTGTCCTTCACAGACGCGGGTCCGGTGCTGTCAGAGCCGGGGCCTCAGGCTCAGGCTGTGGGGATGAGCACTTTTGGTGTGAGCAGAGCGCCCCCTGGTGTGCATGTGGGGAACCACAGCAGGTGTGAGGAGGGATGCCCATCTGACTTCCTTATGCAGATGAGCGTCCACACTGGCCCTGCCGCAGATCACGGCTTCAGGAGCCACGGAGGGCCCTCAGGCGGCCACGGCGCAGTTCCGGCCAAGGGCACGTGCCCGGCCGCGGGCTTGATCCTCAGTGTGCGGCGTGCAGGAGGCAGCCGGCCCATGACTCTCTCTCATCATGGATGTTTCTCTCTCTCCCTCTCCCTCTCCCTTCCTCTCTGACACCAATAACAAAAATATATATTTTTAAAAAGTCAATGAAGATAAGCTCATTTCGAGTCGATCCCCGCCCTCCTCCCGGGGCACCGAGAGGCCTCCTCCGGTCCCTTGTCCGGCCCCTCCTCCCCTCCTTCCCGTATTCCCTGTCCTTCCTGCCCGTCGGGACTCAGGACCAGGGTTCAAATTCAGCTTTGACAATACCCCCCCCCCCACACACACAATTTGGAGAAGTTACTTAAACTCTCCAAGCTCCGGTCCCCCACCTGCAAACCCAGGGGGGGAGGGGGGGGGGGAGGGGGCGGGCGCTCAGCTGGGGAGTCTGCCGGATCCCCCAGACGCTGCTCCCAGCACAGCCCCTGGGTCACGGGTCACGGGTCACGGGATGGGGCCGGGGAGACATCCCTTTGGTCAGCGGGACCTGCGTTCCTCGGTGGGACATTGGCCTTGAGCAGGCAAACCCCGCGTGTACACACCTGCCAGCACCCACGGGACCGCCTCCTCGACTCTCCATCGGGCGTTTGCCCGGCTCGCGTCTATAACCGAGTCACTGTTTACGACAATTAGAGGGACGAGGCCAAGTCGTGGTGAACGAGCAGGCACTGGGGGTGCCGCGATGCTCACTGGGAACCCCGAGCGCCCCTCATCGCTCAGCTGCGTGTGTGTTTGTGACGAGAGAGGAAAGACAAGTGGACCGACGAGGAGCGTCCTTCAGTCACTCCCCAAAGAATCGCCGGCACCTGCTCCGACTTAGACGCTGCATCAGGGAAAACGAGGCCGACCGACCCCCACGTAACTCGCTGAAGAAGTGGCGGGACTCAGAGGTGCCATGAGGAGCGTGGCCATCGGCGGGGCTGCTCGCCCGGCCAAGGGCCAGGAGGGGCTGCGGGCTCTGCGGGTGAAGTCGGTTCCGACCACGGCGGTGGGGCCGGGGTGGGTGGGTGCGTGGGGCGGGCAGCGACCAGGAGGTAGTGTCTCCGGAGCCCTCCTCAAATGAAAGGAATCACTGGGCCCAAAGCACGCGGGGGAGGTGGACACAGGAGACCTCAATGCAGAGGCCGACGAGGTGCAGACCAGCGGGAGGGGCCGGGTGCGCGGAGCCCCACGCGCAGGTGTGGCAGCGAGCGCACAGGTGCAGACGCTCAGCACGCCTGCTGGGTCGGGCGGCCTGACCTCAGCGGGCTGGTCTAGGTCGTGGCTTGGCTGTGGGGAGCCGGGACCACGCCTGCACGAGCCTCTCTCCTCCCCTGGCTCCCCACCTCTCGGAGCCCGTCCTCCTGCCACAACCGGGGTTCCCTCCGTCTGTTCTCTGTCCAAGCTCTTTCCCTCGGGGATCATGCTCTTTTTAAAAATATATGTTTTTATTGACGTCAGAGAGGAAGGGAGCGGGGAGAGAGAAACATCAAGGATGAGAGAGAAACATCGATCGGTGCCTCCTGCACGCCCCACACTGGGGATCGAGCCACAACCCGGGCCTGTGCCCTGACCGGGAATCGCACCGGGACCTCCTGGGTCAGAGGTGGATGCTCACCCCCTGAGCCCCACCGGCCGGGCTGGGTGATTTATTCTTAATGAGCCGAGCGCCTCTCTGGCAGGATCCGTCTGCGTCCCTGGAGCCGGAGCAACGAGGCTCCGAACGACGCGGCCTGGGCTCACTACACTCAACTGCGTGCGACAGGACGAGGTCGCGTGGGGCCTGGCTTTCCGGGACGCGAGGCCACAGGGACAGTCCGATTGGAGGAAGCCAAGGCTGCGTGGAGGAGGGGCCTTTCCCAGGTCAGTCGGGCAGCCCCTGCCGAGGCGAGGCCGCCTGGGGAGCCCACCAGAGACGCAGACCATTGCCGTCTCCCTTGTGTGTTTTTTGGGGGGGTAGGGTCTGCACCCTCTGTGTCCCGTGGACTGCTGGGTCAGAACCAGACTCAGGGAGGGAGACACGGCGAGGCCGCCTGACCCCGAAACTCTGCCCTCGGCACCGTTTCATGTACTTTGATTCCCACGGAGCCAAGCGGGTGTGAAATACCCAGAACCGCGTTCTGGCTGCACGCTCTGCGTGAGCCCGGCCCTGCCCCTCAACATCCACCGGTCTGTCTCGGTCCCGTGAAACCATTTCCTGTGGCCCCACTACGTGCTGCTCTCGATGGCGCAGGGTGTCCGGGGGGCACAGCCCTGTGGTCCTGGGAGGAGCCCCCGCCCACGGCGTGCCCGTCGGGTCAGGGTGGGGACGTGCCCACACGCACAGGGACGTGAGCTGGTTTCATTTCCCCACGATGGGGCATGACAACCGGCGTGTGCTCTGGGTGTGTAGCTGCACCAGGAAGATGGGGTCGGATCTGACTGTGCACAGTGGCGTGCCCCCACGGTGGCTGTATTTCCAGCGCAATGGGAAGATGGACGTAATGAGAGTTGTGTCCCTCTATAACTCCTCTGTTAGATGCAATCGTTGTAATTTATTGATATAAAACAGGGTTTTGTTGTTTCAATGAAGTGGCCCCCGGAGGTTTGCGCTGCAGGTTCGTGAAGGGACACCCAGCGGCTGGGAACTGGGCTCGCCTCACGGGAGCCTGCCGGGAGCCCCCTGGAACCGGCTCTGAGCTGCATGGTCTGGAAATCTCCCTCTAGGGCTGATGGGAGGCTGAGGCGCAGGCCTCATGGTGCAGTTCCGCCTCCTGCCACCAGGGGCAGCCTCGGCCCACGCCGGACCAGGTCCCGAAGGCTGAGGACGGAGAATCCAGGCCCCGCGTGTCCAGGGCGCTGGGCCGTGGTCTGGGAGCCCTTGAAGGGCTGCACCGGGGTGGGGGTGGGGGGGGGGGTGGGGGGGGGGAGCTGGGCTCTGTCCCTCCCAGGCGCAGGCGGCTGCTCAGACCAGGCTCGGGGACCAGCACTGGGGGAGGCGCTGGAGGACCCGCCACCAGATGGTGCTGTTGCCCAGGGCTTGTCCTGGCGCCAGGTGTCTGAGGTCCCTGGAACTGGGTCCCTGACGGAAGGGGAGGGGGGGCGGGGGGCGGCGGTGGACGGAGCCCAGGCCCCAGTGCGCTGACCCGCACCCGCCCTCTGCGCGCTGACCAGCCGTGCAGCCCTGGCCATGTGTCTCGGTGGCCCGGGGCGTTGGGAGAAGTGGGTAAGGTCCGGCCATGGACAGGTGGCCTGGCGGGGAGGGGGGCCAGGTCTCCGGAGCAGCAGGGACAGGAGCTGGAGAAGATGAGGCGCAGGCCCCGGGCCAGGGGTCAGAGGTCATCACGGTGCCACGGGGCACACGCGTACAAAGCACACCCACGCACACATACGTGCACCTGCGGGGAGCAGACCCCGGCCGGGTTCAGGGCAGTGAGGCCTGGCCCTGGGCACCCCACAGAGAGGCCTCTGCCTGGCAGGGGGCCTAGTGGAGGTGCAGGTGGGGTGCCTGAGGTCTCGGCTCCTTGGCGTGGATCCTGGGTTCCCCCCCCCCTCCCCCAGACCCTCCGGAGCTTCCGTTTCTCTCAGAGCCTCTCTGCACGCCCACAGCCCCCAGCACCTGGAGGCAACAAAGCCCCATTCAGCCGCTCCCTTTATGGCCCAGCCGTGGGGGTTCTGCCACTTTGATGTGAGCGTTTGCACCTTCTGGGCAACAACGGCCCTGACGGCCTGGGGTCCCGGCTCCCAGCGCCTCCGCCTTTATTGCTCCCAGGTGCCCGCGGCCGTTGTCGATAAGGGGTTTAATGCCTCCCGCCGGGCAGGTGCCGCTGATAGGAGGAGAAAGGGCGATTGTAGGGGATGCCGCTCGCCCGCCTGCCCTCCGGAAGCAGCACCTGCGTGGACGTGTTCCAGGGGCTCGTTCCCACCGGGCGTCTGTTTACAGAAAGACCCGCCTCCGCGTCCCTGTCCGTCAGAACAGCCCCGACAGGTAACGCGTCCGTGTAACCGAGGCACCTGCTCTCTCCAGGACACACCTTCCTGGTGGCTGGGCTCACGCGCGCCCGGGCGGGGGGCTCTGGGCCGAGCCCTGGCGTGGCCGCCGCCTGGAGGGGCCGGAGACGCCGTGGCACCTGTCCCTCGGCACTGACCCGGCCGAGCAGACGCCTGCTCTGGCCCCCGTGTCCCCGGCGTCTCCCGTGGCTCCTCCCTGACGCCCGTGGGGCCTTGACCCCTGACGGCCCCGGCCGGTCCTCCCTCTGAGGGGACACAGCAGGCGCTGGCGGTCACGTTGTCCTCCTCGCCCTGATCTACCTTCAGGCGCAGCTGGTTCTTTCAAAGACGGGCGCACCGGCAACTCGTGTGACCTCGAACCCGAGACGGTTCATGGTGAAACAGTCAGGCCGCTCCCCGCAGGCAGTCTCTGAGGTCAGGAGCGGGTGTGGCGTGCCTGCCAGGGGGATGCAGGTGCCCCGCGGGGAGGGGACGGGGCGCCGACACCACGCGGCGATGCCACCTCGGTGCCCGGGAAGCCGGGGGTAGCCCAGCCGGGGAGACGCCGGGATCCGGAAGGTCCCCGTCCCCCGGGCCCGTGTGTCCGCTGTGTCCCCGCCGTCCTGAGTGGCGGGCACGGGGTGTGGGCAGCGGGAAGCGACGAGTGTTAGGGTCCCGGCTCCCAGGGGCCCACACCCTCTCGTGCCCCAGCTGCCGACCACACAGTGTGTCCACAGACGCCCTCCTGACCTCTGACCCGGAAGCCACGCTGCCTCAGCAGGAGTGACAACCAGAGGGAGTGATCAGGGCTGAACCCAGGCCCCGGCCACTGGCCCCTCGCAAACCTCGCGGGCCAGAGCCCAGGTCACTGGGTTCCAGAGGAACACCCCGCCCCCCCACACCACGTCCAGCCCCCCCACCCATGCCTGGCCCTCCCCCTGCATCTGTGTCCGGCTCTCCTCCCCCCACCCCCTCCCTGTGTCCAGCCCCCCCACCCATGCCTGGCCCTCCCGCTGCATCTGCGTCCGGCCCTCCCCCGCCTCCGTCCCCCGTGTCTGGCCCTCCTGCCTCCCATGTCCTGTGGCCTCTGGGGCAGCTCAGGCAGCCGGACAGACACGTGGTGACAGGGTGTGGCCACGCTGAGCCCAGCCGAGCGCATGGGGTGCATCTCCCTTTCCCTCACGGAGGGTGGGGCGCAGAGGGCGCCGCCGGAGGGCCCCTCCCGAGTGGGCTGGGCAGTGAGGCTCCTGCAGTCCCCGTGCCCATGAAGATGGCGGGAGGTGGCCTCCAGGGATGCCCGAGGGCAGGGGGGGTAGATGTGGCCCCGTCCTGGGACCCTCAGCCAAGCGCGGGTGTGAGAGGTGGGAGGGCAGGTGTCCCGAGCCCTGGGGCTGAGGGAGGGAGACCGCCTGCGGTTCTGCTCTGGTTCCGGCCCGACCCATTCGCAGCGCCACGGGGAGGGGCTCGGTGTTGGCGGCCTGGGCACTGCCGCGTCTCCCGCGTCTCCCCGTGCTCAGAGACGAGAGCTTCGCGGGGAAATGGTTTAAAGCCGCCCTCCCAGCGCCAGGCCACCTCGGGCCAAGCAGGGCGGCTGCTGACAGACACGCGGAGGGCGGCCGGCTGCCAGGCCAGGTGCGCAGGCCGGGCTGCCAGGCCAGGTGCGCAGGCAGCGCCCAGCCGCCTGCCAGGTCCCCTCCCAGGAAGCCAGCGGGACAAACAGCCCCGGGCCTTCACCGGGAAACGGTCCCCATCGGGGCGCAGCCCTCGCTTCCCCGGCTGCGGGCCCCGTGTTTGCACACCTGTGGGAGCGGGCGGGCACGAGGCCCCCGAGGCCCGGAATCGGGCTCAGCTTGTAAAGACCCGGGCTGGCTGAGCGGCGGGCTGTGTGCCGCACGGGGCTGGTCTGCGGGAGAGCCCCGCCCCGGTCCCCGGTCCCCGGTCCCTGGCCCCCGGCCCGCCCGAAGGGTGCTGGGCGGAATGGCAGACCCGGGTGCAGGAGCAGGTTCCACCACGGCCCCCGTCTTGTCTGAGGGGTGAGGCCGCGGAAAACGGGTCTGGTTCCAACCCGGGACTTTGAAGGGGGATCTCTCCGACTCCCGGAACCCCACGCCGTCCCTGTGCACCCCCCCCCCCGTTACGCCACACCCAGAGAGCGGGGCGCAGGGTGCCCACGGAGACCTCTGCTGCGGGCGCTCTGCCTTCCAGCTCCGCAGAGCGGGGGCCGCGGCCTGTTCTGCTTTTCCCGCACGTGCCCGTCTGACCGCAGGCGGGACCGGCTCTCCCGCTGGCCCGCTGCGCAGGGAGGGGCGGGTGCGAGCGCCCAGGCCTTGGCGCTGGTCCCGTGTGTCCAGGGCCCTGGAGCCCCCGGCACGTCCAGGGGCGGGGCCGGCGTGAACTTAAACGCCGTTTTCAATGTTCCTCTTCCAGCCGGAGCCAGGGCCTCAGGGACAGGAGCGTGCTGCGAGGCTGCCGGCTCCTGAGCGGCTCCTCTCACTCACCATTGCCCAGCGCTGTCCCCACCCTCCAGGGCCCTGCTCCGCTGGGGCGGGCGTCGCTCTGCCCTCCAGGCGAGTGTCAGGGCTCTCTGCCCGTCCTGGGGGCCCTGGGCAGCGGGCAGCTGTGGTGAGGGGCTGAGGGCCCAGCGGCAGGTGGGGTGCCGGGAGGGGGAGGCCTGGCCGTGTGCTGGTGGCAGGGGGGGAAGCGGCTCCTGCCTGGGCCCCACAGAGGTGCTCGGAGCGTGGTCCCCCTCCCCCTCGGGCTCCTCCCGGCCTGAGGTCCCCCGGCAAGTCCTGGGGCCGCCCCCGCCCCGCTCCCGGGACAGCCCTCTCCTGTTCACGTGTTCATGTTTCTGGGAGATTTCTTTGAAGAAAGGAATCCGAGGCTGAAAATGGCCCTGGAGACACATGCGTGAGGTCCCCGGGGCGGCCGTGTGCTCCACCGCGCGCCCAGCCCCAGGCCAAGCCGCCCCGCGCTCCCTCCAACGATCCTCCTGGGAGGACGGCTGGTCACCGGGCCCGAGGCCTGGCCCGGGCAGCAGGCTGGCCTCACCCTCCGGCTGCGGAGGGCAGCGTGGCCTCCGGGCGCTGCCCGGGAGCGCGTGTGCATTGAGAACGCCCAAAACTGAACGCGGAGACACACCTGGAACCTGATCACAGACGGGAACGCTCAGACCACGCACCGCGACGCGTGAAACCCGCTCAGTCCGCTGACTCCTTAAAACGCACCCTGCGCCGGGGGGTTGGTTAGGGACACGGATCCAGTGCCAGTCCCTGCCCTTTGCTGAGAGAGAGGGAGACAGAGCCCCGTCCTTTAGAACAGCTTCGCCCGTGACAGCATTGCTGTCCCGGCACATTGAGAAGGAACCCGCTGCCAGCAATTGTCACGTGGAGACATTCCCTTGGGCTGGTTTCTCCCCTCTGGTGTGCACGTTACCATGATCCTGTGTGTATGTGTGCCTGTGTATCTGTGTGCATGTGTAAGTGTGTGTGCCATGCGAGTATGTACTGTGTATGTGTGCATGCGTGTGAGGTGTCTGTGTGAGGGTGCCTGTGTGCATGTGTGTGTCTGTGCATGTGTGTGCGTGAGTGTGCTATGCATGTGTGCATAGGTGCATGTGCACGAGGGTGCCGGTGTGTCTCTCTGTGTGCATGTGTGTATATGTGCTGTGCATGTGTGCATGTGCATGAAGGTGCCTGTGTGCGTGTGTGCAGTGAGCCCTCTGCACGGGAGTGTCCAGGTGGCCCGGGGCAGGTGTGCATGAGGACTCCGTGCGCCGTGTCCTCCGGGCACGCCTGGGAAGTGGGGGCGGGGACGCGTCGGCCACACGTGCAGCCCCTGGATCGTCGCAGGCTTTTGGTTTACGGCCAAACACGGGCGTGTTTGATGTTCCGTGTTGGCTCGTTCTGGGCAAATCACAGGCTCTGCTTTTAAGAGGAAAGGATTAAAAGGCCATTAAGAGGCCCCTCTGACGGGAAAGGGCTTGACTGCTCCGAGGAGCTCCGAGCAGATAAATCAGAGTCAGACGCGGCCCCGGGTCGGATCTGCCCCCTGAAGCGTTTACGGCCGGGCGCACAGTGGGAGGCTGCGGGGCTCCGAGCCCACGGAGAGCACTCGGAGTTCACGTGACGTGTGGTCGGGCTGAGACACCACGCGCGGTTCCTGGGACACGTGCTCTCTGCGGGTCCCAGTGTCCCGTCCTCGCCTCTGAGGCAGCACCGCCCCGGCCCCTCCCGAGGCCGCCCCAGGTCTGTCCCGGGCCGGCAGCGCCCCCTCCTCCACGGAAACCACATTCCCGTTTGCACAGAGGAAAGGTTCTCAGGGGAAAGGTTTCCGTACGTGGACTGGCCCTCGTCTGCAGTGTTGCTGCTCAGAAGTCGTCTACAAAACGTGAGGCATCCTGAGTGGCAGGAGCCCATCGCTGACAGTGAGGGCCACGGTCCACCACGCACTTCGGGGCGTCGCGTCCCGGGCCCGCACCCGCCTGCCTGGGCGCCACCCGGGCCCTGGCCACGGGGCCTCCCCCCTGCGCGGGGCGGGGGCTGGGCCCAGGCGGCTCCCTCCCGGCTTCCGCTGACACACCCGTCAGGGTGAAGCGCCGCGGCCCCACGGGGCCATCCTGTTCCCCAGGAAGGAGGACGTGTTTGTCTGCGTCCTCGGGAACCATCACCGACTCATTCATTAAAGACAAGGTCCTGGGGCGGTGGGCTCAGGGCTGAGCGTCGACCTGTGAACCCGGAGGTCAGGGTTCAGTTCCCAGTCGGGGCACATGCCGGGGTGTGGGCTCCATCCCCAGTGAGGGGCGTGCAGGAGGCAGCCGATGGATGATCCTGTCTCCTCATGGATGTTTCTCTCTCTCTCTCCCCTCTCCCTTCCTCTCAGAAATCAATAAAAAAATAAAAACAAAACAAAAAACACGCCCTCCTGCGCCAGACGCCGTCCTGTGGTGGCGCTCGTGGTCGGCTCGGAGCTTCCGGGGCCCGGCTGGCTTCTGCTCGAAGACCCCAAGCCTCCGGGAGCCCAGAGCAGAAACGACGCCGAGAAACTAACGTGACGTTGGTCACGGCCCCGCACCTGCCCGGGACTCCGGGCCGTTCTCCCCTGTGGCTGTTCCCGGGCTCGGCTCAGCCACGTCACGGAGAGAGACTTACCCACGGCCGGGGCTCGCGGAGGACACACAGCGTTGGGAACAATGTGTCATCACACGGAGACAAATTACCGGGAAAACAGGCGTGTGGCCGCAGGGAAGGCGAGCAGCGCGTCAGCGAATGACACACGTGAAGTCCCCGCACAGGGCGCCGTGTCTGCGTGGAAACTCCGCGTGATCGCCCCAGTCCCCTGAGGCCGGGGCCTGTGCTTCCTGACAATAAAAGGCCTGGCCGGGCGCCGACGCAGCCCCCGCCAACGAGGGGCGCCGTGGAGCTCATGAGTGATCCTCGGAGCCCCCGTGGGGAGGGATTTCGGGGGACGAGGCCACGCCCAGCCAGGAGATCGGGGCTCGGGGTGACGCAGGGGCACGTGGACGAGACCTGGGGCCTCCCCGTGTCCTGCCCTCCGCCCAGCGCAGTGCGGGGCGCGGGCCTTGGTCTGCTGCCAGTAACCCGGGCCACGGGGTGTGCGTGGCACACACTTACCCTTCCTGCCCATCAGTAACGCGGGTGTCCCGCACGTCACACGCGTGTGTTCCGGTTGCACAAACACACTCATCATCCCACAGCACGGGCTCCGTGTGCTTTCCCACCAGCGGACACGAGTGCGTGACTCGGCCTGTTTCCTGACTCCTGTCTCTGCTCAGTGAGACATGAACTCCAGGGGTGACGGGTCAGAGGTCAGCTGGATAGCAGGGCAGCCCTCTGCCTCCCACCGTGCGGTCAGGTGTGGAAGGAAATGAGTGCGATTCACACACTCAGGGCAGCGCCCACTCAGGACAGCTCACACTCAGGACAACACACACTCAGGACAACACACACCCAGGACAGCTCACACCCAGGACAGCTCACACCCAGGACAGCTCACACCCAGGACAACGCACACTCAGGACAATGCACACTCAGGACAATACACACTCAGGACAACACACACCCAGGACAGCTCACACCCAGGACAACGCACACTCAGGACAACACACACCCAGGACAACACACACTCAGGACAGCACACACCCAGGACAACACACACTCAGGACAGCACACACCCAGGACAGCTCACACCCAGGACAACACACACCCAGGACAACACACACTCAGGACAGCACACACCCAGGACAACTCACACTCAGGACAGCACACACCCAGGACAGCTCACACCCAGGACAATGCACACTCAGGACAACCCACACTCAGGACAGCTCACACCCAGGACAACTCACACTCAGGAAAATGCACACCCAGGACAACACACACCCAGGACAGCTCACACCCAGGACAGCTCACACTCAGGACAGCTCACACCCAGGACAGCTCACACTCAGGACAACACACATCCAGGACAGCTCACACCCAGGACAACACACACTCAGGACAGCACACACCCAGGACAACACACACTCAAGACAATGCACACCCAGGACAGCTCACACCCAGGACAGCTCACACCCAGGACAACACACACCCAGGACAACACACACCCAGGACAACGCACACTCAGGACAATGCACACTCAGGACAACGCACACTCAGGACAGCTCACACTCAGGACAATGCACACTCAGGACAACACACACTCAGGACAATGTACAGTCAGGACATCTCACACTCAGGACAACACACACTCAGGACAGCTCACACTCAGGACAACACACACTCAGGACAGCTCACACTCAGGACAACACACACTCAGGACAATGCACACTTAGGACAGCTCACACTCAGGACAACACACATTCAGGACAATGCATGCTTAGGACAGCTCACACTCAGGACAACACACACTCAGGACAATGCATGCTTAGGACAGCTCACACTCAGGACAACACACACTCAAGACAATGCACGCTCAGGACAGCTCACACTCAGGACAAAGCACACTCAGGACAACACACACTCAAGACAATGCACGCTCAGGACAGCACACACCCAGGACAATGCACACTCAGGACAGCTCACACTCAGACTCACAGTTTAGCCCAGGAGTAGGTGAGTGCCCTTCTGCCAAGCGCGACTCTATCGTTTCCAGAGAGAGCAGGGCTCCCCACCTGCCTTTGAACCTCTCTCTACAGGAAACCAGCTGCGGCTGGTCCACAATGAGGTGCCCGTGGCTCCATCGGGGTTTCAGACCCGTTATAGCCACTGAGCAGCCACACTGAGTCCTTCCCTCCTCCCCGAGTGACCACATTCAAGGCAGAATCTTTGCGTTTCCCGGCTCTCCTGGTATTTGACAGAAAGAAGCGTTTTCTCAGAGAAATTATACTCGAAACAGCCTCCGTTCTTCTTTATAATCAAACTAGTGTCCCGGTGCACGGATTTGTGCACATCGAAAGGAAATTAATTAGAAGAAATAGTTCAATATCGCTATTCGCCCTTTATAATAAAAGTGCCAACCAAATTCACAATCAACAATGACAGATCGAAACACGCATGCGATTGGCACCAGCGAGAGCTTTATATGTGTCGTGCATGTGCGAGTCAACTGAGCCTTTTATAGATATAGAATAAACGTGCTTCATTAGACCTGCTTTCTGATGTAGCTAAACTTTTCCCAGCCCAGTGAAGCACCCCAACTTCTCTTCCAGGTAACTGTCAGCCACACAGCAGTAAATACCAACACGAAGCAGATTGTTACTGTAGATCACACAGCGAGGGCAAAGGGTAAAATATTTAACGGCAGCCGTGTTTGCCTATATTCTGCAGTGAGAACACCTGAAGTCATTCTCAAGGTCCACCATTTCTTACTTCTTTTCAGTCAGGTCAAGCTTCTAAGCTTTCTAAATCTCCGTTTTCTGGCTAATGAAAAGAAAATAGGATTCCACCGAGTCTCCTGTCTACCTACTCCAGGACTTCTGTGAGGATCAATGAGATGAGGCAGGGAAAACGCTTCACAGACATTTGGTTAAACTGTGAAATGCTTGCACCTGGCTATAAAGTAAGTCATGTTTCTGGGATGAAGAAACTCCAAGGAGGCTAGTCACTAGGGCGAGGAAGCCGGGTGTTGCTACGTGACGTCATTACCCGACGCCGACAGCCACCGTTTCCGGGCCGGGCTGGGCTGTGGGCCGCATTTTGCGCCATGAGGTCTCGGCAGCATTGGCTGCGATTTGGTGGGGTGTCGCTCCAGGGTGGTGGCGGGGCCTGTGTCCCACTTGGGGGAAGCCCAGTGTTGGTTTATGGGTGCCAGGTCCGCGGTGCCGTTTCTCTGTAAACGGCCAGTGTGCGTCACAGCAGCTCCTGTGTTGAGCATCTGCCCCCTGGTGGTCAGTGCGCGTCATAGCGAACTGTCAGAGGGACACATAGCACATTAGCCTTTTATATACAGACTAGTGGCCCGGTGTACGAAATTCATGCACATTAAAAGGGGATTAATTAGAGGAAATATTTTAATATTGCTATTTGCCCTTTCTCTATAATAGAAGTGTCAGAGATGAAAGAAAATTAGTAAAATGTATATGAAAACCTTCCTCCTGTCAGAGTCTGGGGCACGCCGCGGGACCCAGAGTCAAGTCCCCGTGCACCAGCCCTGAAATCATGCGAGACCCAGACCTGGCCAGCCCCACCCCCATTGGGTGAGATCTAGACCCGGTCAGCCCACCCCTGTCAAGCCCCGCCAGGCATGGGGCACAGCCTCAGGTCCCTCGGCCTGGGACAGAGGGCGCGGCCTGAGGTCCCTCAGCCTGGCACCGGGGCGCGGGGGGGGGGGGGGGGCGTGCCTTGAGGTCACCCATCAAGCCCTGCCGGGCAGGGGATGCAGCCTCAGGTCTCCCACTCCTGCCCTGCACCACGCAGCCTCAGGTCCCTGCTGATAGCTTGTTATGGCTCATTACGGGAACCCCGCCTCGGCTGTGCGCGCTGCCATCTTGTGATGGCGTTACAGCGTGAGGGTCCATTTGCATATCACCTCTTTATTATATAGGATAGTTGCCTGGGCCCAGGGGTGCTGCAGGGGACCCCGCTCCCGGGGAGCCGTTGCGCTGCTGGTAAACAAGCCCCTTGAGCACCGGGTCTGGCTCTGGCCTTCCTTCCCCCCACGGCCCTTCTCCCTGTGACGTGCGATGGGCGTGGAGCTGGGCGTGGTCAGTGATGGGGAGAGGACGGTGCCTCTGGAGAGCAGAGAGGAACGTGTCCACAAACAAATGTGGGCGGGGGGGGGGCGGGAGGGGGGACAGCCGGCCCTCGGCAGAAGCATCTGAACCCTGAGTCGCCGGCTCTGCCACTTGGCACGGAGGTCGGGCACAGAGGCGGTCTGTGCGGCACGCTCCCACGGCGCGGAGTGAAGCGCGCCTTTGTTCCCCCGGAACAGCCGCACGGCACTGCCTCTTAGGGGAGCCTCAGAGCAAACAGCCGCAGCCGGCACTCTCAGGAAGCCGTGAGTCACCGCGGGTCTGTGAGCGACCCGAGGCAGTCCTGGCTCCGCGCGGAGCCGCACGCGGGCAGAACGGGACTCTGTGAGCCCACGCGGGCGGCGCTGGCCCGCGGGCACCAGTCTCCGGTGCCCTTCCCAATTCACGTCTGCTCCTCGGAGGCCCCCGCGAACCCCGCCTTCAAGGCTCCGCAGGGGGCAGCCCAGATCCGTGCACCCCACACCTGGCAAGCGGCTGGTCTTAGACGCAACACCTTTCAGCTGCTGACACGGTATCACCGCCCCCGTGTGCACAGGAGCTCCCCTCGCCCTCGGACCCCTCCAGCTCTGTCCCCCAGGGCGCCCGTGACACCTCTGCTACCTGCTCACTCAGGGGCCCGAGTACCTAGCGGGCGCTCGGCGCTCGGGTCCTCTGGGACGGATGCGGAAGGGGCTGTGCACCCGGCTCTCCTGTCTCGGGCGCAGTTCTGTCTGCCCTGGGCTGGGGCACCGAAGGGCAGGAGGCCTGGGAGGGCGGCACCTCACTGCTGGGTGATCCCAGAGAAGGGAGAGGACCCTTCCCGGGACCTGCCCTCGTGGGCCCGGGACGAGGTGGTGGCACTCAGGTTGCTCCTCATGGGGAGAGGCGGACCCGGGCTGGGCAGAGGGCAGCTGGTGACCCAAGCGGCCCGCACAGAGGGGGTTTGTGGGTGAGAGTGTTAGGCCCCAGGCAAGAGCAGGAGCCCCCGGACTGGTATCCCCCAGGCACACGGCGTCTGGAGCTTCTGAGTGAACTGCACCCCGGACAGGGCTCCCACTGGCTTCCTGCCGGGGCCACACTCCTGTCGCAGTGAGTCAGCCACAGCTTCCTCTCCTGAGCCCTCCTCCCTCCTCCCGTCCCCCTCCTTTCCTCCCCCTCCTCCCTTCTTCTCCCCTCCCCTCCTCCCCCTGCTCCCCTCCTCCCCTCCTCCTGCCCCTGCTCCCTTCCTGCCCTCCTCCCTTGCTCCCCTCCTCCCCTCTCCCCTCCTCCCCTCCTCCCCCTGCCCCTGTTCCCCTCCTCCCCTCCTCCCCTCCTCCCCTCCTCCCCTTTCTGCCCCTGCTCCTGCTCCCTTCCTGCCCTCCTCCCTTGCTCCCCTCCTCCCCTCCTCCCCTCCTCCCCCTGTCTCTCCTCCCTGCTCAGGCCAGAGGCTGCCCACGCCCTCCCGCGCTCACATCTGGCCCGGGGCCTGGCCGCTGCGCCTGGCAGACCACCAGACGTGTATGCACACACACACACACACACACACACGCGCAGACCCTGGTGGGGAGTCACATTCCAGGCTCCCCGGGAAGAAGGAATCTTCTCCGTAATAAAAGTACAAATGGCTTTTTGGCTCGCAGACACTTCATTAGATATTTATCAGACATGGGAGGCTTGGCCGCGCAGCCTGCTGTGCCCGCTCCTCACCGCCAGCCCGGTGCGCACGCCTCCCCCTGTCCTGCGCTTCCCTGGAACACACGCGTGCCCATGTGTGGCGTCCTTCTGAGACATGGCCCAGCGTCTGACAAACTCGAGGGCCTCTGCCTGCCTCAGCGGGGACACAGGATGCCCGGCCTGTCCCCGTGTGTCCCGAGGGGCCCTGGCCGGACCGGGAGACGTGCTTTGCTCGGGGCGGCGGCTCTGGCTGGCCCCGGCCAATCGCTCAGCAGCCATGGGAGCGGAGGCGTTGCCCTCTCCCGGTGCTCCTGTCGGAGAAGGAGCGAGGGGAACCGTTTGGGCCCCGAGAGAACCGGCTGCTGCAGAGCCCGCCCTGTCCCGAGGCTGCGTCAGACCCCGTGCGGACGGAGCTGCCGAGCATCTGGAACCCGGGCCCCCGAGTTCAGCTGGGGACCCGGGAGCTGCGGCCTGCCACCGCCCTCACAGCCCTGCCTTCTGCTTCTAACGTCCCCTCGCCCCCTCGCCCGCGTGCCAGCTTCTCAGGACCCGGCCAGGTGGGCCAGCAGAGGCCACGTCCGCCCATGAGCCCGGAGGTTCCTTGTTGCTGGAAGGCGAACTGGCGCCCGCACGCCTGGCGCTGTGGCAGGAGGGCTCTCTGGCCTTTCCTGAGCGCTGGCCCTGCAGGCTCACCCCACCGGCCGCTGCTCACATCCGGCCGAGCGCCAACTCCAGGCTCCGGAGCGAGGCCCAGGCTGAGGGAGCTGCGTCCCGGGAGCCCTCACCGGACCCCGAGGACATTGCTAATGTTTAGGGGAGTCCATCTCCCAGGTCCTCTGCTGTCTGACAGCCCAAGTGAGCTTGTGTCTCGAGAGGATGAGCAGGGCAAGGGGGGAAGGAAGGGAGGCCGAGCTGGCAGAGCCACGGAGGAGGGAGGTGTGAGGGGAGCCGTGAGGGGAGACGAGGGACCCGGGAAACAGAAGGTCCCCTTCCAAGGCTCCTCCAGGGGATGGTAGCCCTCCCCGTCCCATGACCCTCTGCTGGGGGCAGGCAGGGGTTGGGGGTCCCTCGGGGGTGGGGGAAGGCAGAGGCTGGGGGGGTCCCTCGGGAATAGACTCAGGGCACGAGGGAGCAGGGCACAGACAGACCCGTTGGCACACAGGACATGGGGGCCAGCGAGTTCCCTGCAGCACGGACGTCGGGCGTCGGGGTGGAGCCCAGTAGGTGACCCCAAAGAGGAGTCAGGAGACTCGGTGGGGGAGGGAGTGTGGTTCTGGGCGTGTGACCTGGGTGTGGAGCGTCCGGGGCGCTGAGTTGGATCTAGAGTGTCAGGCCAGCGGCTGAGCTAACGAAGGGCTATTCCGAACGCCTGGGCTTCCGACCTGACCCCGGCCCCACAGCCGGGAGGGGCTGGGGCAGAGGACGGTTGCGTCTCCAGGCTGGGGTTTCCTGGAGCGACGCCGTCCCCAGCCCCCAGCAGGCAGTGGCCGCTGCTCGCCCACGGCCCCGGCACCTGCCATCCTCGCGGTCCTTGCTCCTTGTCTGCTGCCACGGGGCGCTGACGGCTCCCGGGCTCCAGCGGGCGCTTCCCGGGCCGACGCCCTTGCGTCTCTCTCGGCGCGTGCTTGATGGGCCTGTCCTCTAGTGAGAGTCTGCTCGTGTCTTTTGTCTGTTTTTTCACTGGATTTTTTAAGTGGAGGTTTTAGAGAGAGAGGAAGGGAGGAAGGGAGAGGGAGAGAGAGAGAGAAACATCAATGATGAGAGAGAATCACGGATCGGCTGCCTCCTGCACGCCCCACACTGGGGATCGAGCCTGCCACCCGGGCATGTGCCCTGACGGGGAATTGAACCTGTGACCTCCTGGTTCCTAGGTTGATGCTCAACCACTGAGCCACGCCGCCCGGGCTAATTGGACTTTTGAACTTGAGTGTCAAGATTCCTTTGTATATTGTAGTGACCAGGCTTTCCCTTTGTCAGAGCCGTAATTTGTGAGTATTTTGGGGAGCTCTGGTTAACTTTATTTTACTCCACGATGACTTGCCACCAGTACAACATCCTATTCACTATTCATTTTTTAAAATGCTCCGACTGAATAAAACTCTGGCCGATGCACAGAGATGAATGAAAGTCTGTGTGGACTCACACCCACAGCATGTGGTGAGGGAAAACCGTCTGCCATGGAGCGTTTACGTGGAAAAGGCTCCGATGGTGGTGGGTCCGCGGCCAGACAGCCACTCCGTGGGGGTGTGGGGGGGGTGGGGGCCGACCTCGCCCGGGCATCGCGTGGTGGCCAGAAGACCACAGCCTGCAGGGGAGTCGGAATGATGACGCATTATTAAATCACTAGTGTCCCGGTGCACGGATTCGTGCACATCGAAAGGAAATTAATTAGAAGAAATATTTTAATATCGCTATTTGCCCTTTCTCTATAATAGAAGTGTCAACCAAATTCACGATCAACAATGACAGATCGAAACACACATGTGCGATTGGTGCCAGCGATAGCTTTATATGTATTGCGCATGCACAAATCAACTGAGCCTCTTATATACTATATAGAATAAACTTGCTTCATTAGACCTGCTTTCTGATGTAGCTAAACTTTTCCCAGCCCAGTGAAGCACCCCAACTTCTCTTTCAGGTAATTGTCAGCCACACAGCAGTAAATACCAACACGAAGCAGATTGTTATTGTAGATCACACAGCGAGGGCAAAGGGTAAAATATTTAACGGCAGCAGTGTTTGCCTATATTCTGCAGTGAGAAAACCTGAAGTCATTCTCAAGGTCCACCATTTCTTACTTCTTTTCAGTCAGGTCAAGCTTCTAAGCTTTCTAAATCTCCGTTTTCTGGCTAATGAACAGAAAATAGGATTCCACCGAGTCTCCTGTCTACCTACTCCAGGACTTCTGTGAGGATCAATGAGATGAGGCAGGGAAAACGCTTCACAGACATTTGGTTAAACTGTGAAATGCTTGCACCTGGCGATAAAGCAAGCCGAGTTCCTGGGCTGCAGAAACTCCAAGGAGGCTAGTTGTTAGGGAGAGGAAGCCGGGTGTTGCTACGTGACGTCATTACCCGGCGCCGACAGCCGCCGTTTCTGGGCTGGGCTGGGCTGTGGGCCGCATTTTGCACCATGAGGTCTCGGCAGCATTGGCTGTGATTTGGTGGGCTGTCGCTCCGGGGCGGTGGCGGGGCCTGTGACCCACTTGGGGGAAACCCAGTGTTGCTTTGTGAGTGCCAGGTCCACGGTGCCGTTTCTCTGTTCGCGTCACGGCAGCTCCTGCATTGAGCGTCTGCCCCCTGGTGGTCAGTGTGCATCATAGCGACCAGTCAGATGGTCAGACACTTAGCATGTTAGCCTTTTATATATATAAATGAGCATATAAGGACAGTTAAAGGTGTAATAAAACAAACCAATATCCAGATGAGGAGATGCAGGCCCGGCCCGGGCCACCTCCCGCCCTGCTCCTCCCGAGAAGGCGTCTGACATCTCAGGTTAGCCCTCCTTGTGCTTCTCGTGTCCAGAGCCAATGCAGCCTGCTTTCCGGCCTTCATTTTTATTTATTTTTTAAAAAATATTTTTATTGATGGCCCTCGTTTTTATACACGTAAAAGGATAAATGTTAGTACTTCATCATCACGCACAGATTCACTGTTCCTGGCAGCACGGCCCAGCCCAGCGCCGGGGAGGGCTGTGGGCGGGATGGGACGCAGGTGCTTTCCCGTAAATCGTGGACTAGTTGACTGGAGGGCTAGCTCCCCGTCTGGCCAGGCTCCCTCGGTGTCCCCAGAGGACCAGGCGATGAACCTCTATGCCGCCCTCCCCCGCTCGGGGCTACTAAGGAGCAGGAAACGTCAAACGGAGGAGCGAGCCGCCCGCTCCCGCTCTGTGGACCTGCTTCCTCACTGGCTTTGCTCTCTCCCTGAAGGCGGGGTCTCCTGGCAAGGCGTCGGGTGCTGCTGAGCTCCTCTGGGAACCCCCGCCCGCTCCGGTGCTGCAAGACCTGCCGCGTCCTGCCCTCACGAGCAGAGACTGGGACGGTGGCTTCCGTGGTCCCTGGGCCAGGCCAGCTGCCCGTGTTCTGGTCAAACCCCCGCTGGGGTGCTGCTGGGAAGCCTCTGCTGGATGAGCTGAGCACTTAACCCGGTCGGCTCCGAGGAGAGCCGATGGCCCACCACAGCGAGGCTGGGCCTCACCCCATCAGCTGAAGATGCCGAGAGGGAACCCCGAGGTCCCGAGGAGGAGGGATTCTCCTCCAAATCCGCTGTTCCGGGCCGTCAGCCGCCGGCCGCCCTGCGACTCCAGATGGGCTAACCCACACTCCTGTGAGCCAGTCAAACCTCCCCCCCATTCCTGCTCTCTCTTCCCCATTCCTGCTCTCTCTCTCCCATTCCTGCTCTCTCTCCCCCATTCCTGCTCTCTCTCCCCCATTCCTGCTCTCTCTCATTCCTGCTCTCTCTCCCCATTCCTGCTCTCTCTCATTCCTGCTCTCTCTCCCCCATTCCTGCTCTCTCTCTCATTCCTGCTCTCTCTCCCCATTCCTGCTCTCTCTCATTCCTGCTCTCTCTCCCCCATTCCTGCTCTCTCTCCCCATTCCTGCTCTCTCTCATTCCTGCTCTCTCCCCCCCATTCCTGCTCTCTCTCTCATTCCTGCTCTCTCTCCCCCATTCCTGCTCTCTCTCCCCATTCCTGCTCTCTCTCATTCCTGCTCTCTCTCTCTGGAGGACCCAGGACAGGGACTCTATTGCTGCCATAAAACACAGCATCTTCTCCTGAAATACACGGCACCCCGCTGGGGTCTGACCTCACTCGTCACCGTATTAACCGTTTCCCTCGCGTAAAACTCTGGTCGTCCACGGCATCTCCTGGACCCGCGCTCAGTTTCCAGCCGCCGAGCCATCCCCTGCTGTGCCGTCTGACTTCACCCCCCCCCCCCCCGGGTCCTTCGGGCGTTGGTTCAAGCCCCGCCTCCTCTGCGGTCACATCTACCCCGAGCCCTGCCCGCGGGATCTGCTCCTGGCCCACTGCTGGCGACCGTGACCACTCCCAGGGGAACCGCCTGGTGACCGGGCACGTGCCAGCGCCGGGGACCCTGAGACGCGGCCATGGGGTCTCTCGGCGCCGGAGGAAGCGGTGACGCGGGCTCAGGACTTGCCGTCCGTCACACGGCGCGCAGAGCAGCGGGGAGCAGGAGGGAGGCAGTGCTCCGAGGGCGGGCGCTCGGTCCACGCGTGAGAAGCCCGCTCTGTCCGGCTCAGGAACCGGAATAGCAGACGTGTTAGTCAGCGATCCCCAGAGCCAGATCCGGGGCAGCCGGCCAGGCCCCGAGGTGACGAGCGCCTAGACAACCGAAAACAAACAGCGTGGTCCCCACCTGGTGGGGCGGCCCGTCCCCGACCGGACCGGACCGGACGCCGCGGACAGCACGGGCCCACGGTGCACGCAGGGGACCCACAGGAGAGATGGCCTGGGACTTGGGTGCGGACAGGACGTCGGGGCCAGAAACCCAAGCCCCGGAGGGAAGTTAAATTCCTCAGGAGCACCCACCTGCCGGCGCGCCGCCGTCTGCGAGTTATCTCGGCCGTGAATCACGGCGCCCGCAGCTGCTTCCCTGCCTCGGTGCATCCAGCACCCGGGCCTGAGCCAGAGAGCGGGCAGGCGTGGCACCTGGACACCCGGCCCCCGGCCCCTGCTGGCCCCGGAGCACGGGGGGTCGTGTCACAGCCTGGACTCTGCGCCCGTCCTCTCTCCTGGCCCTCGAGGCCGGCCTCAGGCGCTGAGCGTTGGCGCCGGGAGCCGGTAGTCCACACAAGGCCCCTCCTTCGAGGTGTGATGAGCCGCCCTGTGGCCGCGAGGACGGACGGCTCTGGGACGAAGGGCGGGACTTCCTGCCGAGGCTTCTCAAGCAGCGAGCCACGTGGACACGGGACCGATGGCCACACGGGACCGTGCGGCTCCCAGACCGGGCTGGACCGCGGGTGCCAGGAAGGAGCCCGAGCACGGCTGGTGGATCACGTGGCCAAAATCCCGCCACCACAACGCGGTCCCCGCAGACGGGAAAGCCGTCGGGGGCCAGATCCAGGCCGATGGTGTTTGCGTCACAGCCTCCATGACCGGGGGCTGCGGGGCTGAGAGACGGGGACGGGGACGGGGTGATGTCCGTGCAGCCTGCAGCTCGGGACAAGGAGGGGGTGGGGGGTCACTGGGTGCCATCCTGGCGGGAGTGTGGGTGTGGGGCGCGGGTGCTGAGGGTAGAGAAAGGTTTCTTTATTGGGGTGCCTTCTCCCACCGCTTTCGAGGTCACCTGAGGTCAGAAGAACTCGGCTGCTGCCCACCCTGTGGGCTCCGGGCGCTCCACGGGCACAGCTGGGCCGGGCCTCCGCGCCCTCGCCGGCCCCAGGGTCTGGGTGTGGCGGGCTTGCGTCCTGAGGGAGGCTCTGTGGCTGTTCCAGTGTCTGAGGCTCGTGGCCCGGAGGTGGTTTCACGAGTGGGAGGCACGCCGGCTGCCGCTGTTCTGAGCCGGAGCTCTCCGTGCTCCTGTGCCTCCCCGGCCGCTGCGTGTGCCGCGGAGGCGGCGGGCGGGTCGGAGCGTGGCTCCGGCCCAGGGCGCACCCTTGGAACGGCCCGGCGCCCCCGTCACCGCGGCAGCTCCAGGGGCGATGTCCTCGCTGCGGAAGTAGCGGTTCTGCCCTTGGCTTGGCGCACAGAACTCTCCTTGGGAACGTTAAACCTGAGCTTGGAGAGCCCAGCGGGGAAGAGCCGCACCCACGAGCCAGACACAAGTGCTGTTTTCTACTTGTTTGTCAACGGATCGCACACAAGATGCGAAACGGAGCCAGGCCGGTGTCTGCGCCCACTCACAGCTGCCGGCCGAGAGGAGGGAGCGGCCCCGGGGCGAGCCCGCGTCAGGATCCCGCTCCACGGCCCCTGGGTGGCCGGCAGGTCCGGGATGCCTGGGCCGCACCTCGGGCATCTGTGAGGGAGCGCTCCACACGGTTAATCGGATAAAACACCCAGCACGTTCCGGAAGGAGCTGGGAGAGGCTTGTCATGACGCTTGCATCGGCGTCTGGAGAAGGAAGGCGCTCTCTACAGGGGCAGATTCCAATAATTCCAGAGTATTTACTTAAACGGGTGCAAACAGAAAAGGGAACACGAGTTAGGCTGGAGGTCAAACACGCCTGCCCACCCGTCCACCCGAGCACCACAGCCCGGAGACGCCAGTGCCACGCGCCGGCCAGACCCCCCTCCCCCGTCAGCTCCGTCCACCTTCCAGACCCCCCTCCCCCTGTCAGCTCTGTCCACCTGCCGCCCTCCTGTGGCGTGCGGCCTCTGGAAATGGGGTCTAATGTGGGGGTTTCGCCTCCTCCACTCGTAGACGAAGAGAATGGATGTAAGGGAAGGGGCCGGAGGCTCCAGGTACCACCAGGACGGGGAGTCCTCCCGTTCGGAGGGAAAGCCCAGAGTAATTCCGCGAGTGGAGAGGAGCGTGACCGCCAGGCGAGAGGACCAGTACCCCAAGCTGACCCGGGGGACGTGGGAGGGTCCTCTGCCAGGGGTCAGCAGAGGCCAGGAGGCAGGAGAAATGGGGACGTGGCTGGGGAGGGGGCAGTCCTGGCTGCGCAGCGCCCAGTGTGGCTGCAGGTCACTCGGGTGACCCTCAGGTGGTGACTGGGCTGTGCATTGAACACCGAGGCGGCAGGGACAGGGCCTGGAGGTCTCCGCCTTTGCATAACGGGGGGGCGGGGGGGGGGGAGTGAGCCGACACAAAGCTCTCTGGCCAATCACAAGTTACCCAGGAATAAGAATTAAGACCCAGTCCCCACCAGAAATACCTCCTTTTGCAGTGTCAGCCTTCTAAGGGACGGAGTCGGGGCCTGCAGAGTGCTCTGAGGCCTTGGAGGGAGGCCTCTGAGGAAAGCAAGGATGGCTCTGCCGTTGTCTGTCCTAGAGCAGTGGTCGGCAAACCGCGGCTCGCGGGCCACACGCGGCTCTTTGGCCCCTTGAGCATGGCTCTTCCACAAAATACCACGGGCGGGCGCGCACGTACAGTGCGATTGAAACTTCGTGGCCCATGCGCAGAAGTCGGTTTTCGGCCTGGGCGAGTCTATTTTGAAGAAGTGGCGTTAGAACACTCAAGGGGCCAAAGAGCCGCATGTGGCTCGCGAGCCGCGGTTTGCCGACCACTGTCCTAGAGGAGCTGGTTGGAAAATAGGACCCGATCTTTCCCTGCCTTGATTTCGAACCAAGCAAAGGTGCTTGCACACCCTGACCCAGCATCCACGCCAGTGCTAACTCTCCTGTCACACAGCCCGGCCGGCGTGGCTCCGTGGCTGAGCACCGACCTATGAACCAGGAGGTCAGGGTCCGATTCCTGGTCAGGACAGAGCCTGGCTGTGGGCTCCATCCCCAGGGTGGGGCGTGCAGGAGGCAGCAGATCCATGATTCTCTCTCATCATCGGTGCTTCTCTCTTTCTCTCCCTTCCTTTCTCTGAAATCAGTAAAAACATTAAGAAAAAGAATGTTAGACAGACATACCGATTTCTTAGTGTTTTTAATAAATGTATCGATTTCCCCCTGAAAATGGGACTTGGTTATGTCTCCACACTCCGCTTCTGGCATCTGTAGCACCCGCCCCCGGGGTCCAGGAAGGCAGGCCCAGTGGCCCTCCGGGTCGGGCTGGGACCCGGCTCTGCAGTGGGTGTGTGAACGTGGGTGGAGATTCCAACAGAAGGCCCCGAGGGCCTAGCACTCGCCCCCTGGCCCCGGGGCACCTCCACGCCTCCAGAGCAGTGGGGCCGTGGCCAGCGCCGCACGCCGGGCATCTGGCCCTGACCCGCTGCCTGTGGGACCCGGCTGCGCACCTGCCTCTGGTGCCGGCGGCCTCGCCTGTGAAGTGGGATAATTAACTCCTCGCCCGCCGTGGTGAAGCCGATGAGGGCCAAGCAAGGAGCCTGTTTCCAAGTGTGTGAGCTCCAGAGCCAAGTGCACAGACCTGAGTGCGCGTGCCGGGGCCTCGGCCGGGAGCAGAGGCAGGGTGCCCCGCGGGCGGCTTCGGCAGGAGCGGAGCTGGCTCTGGGTGTCGAGGTTCTGCTTCGGAGGGTCTGAGCGTTGGCCGGATTGACTGTTTCGTTTTCACCTTAATTTTTACGGAGCTTCCCGAGGGCACGCCTGGTTCGCTTAATCCCTCGCAGCTGCTCCACTCACCTGCTGCTCGGACCCTGCGCCCTCCTGGGCGTTTTATTGCCCTTTCCGCCGAGGAATGAATGTGTTTACACTTTAAAGCGCTTCATACATACGTTCTATGGGCCCAGGAAGGTGCGCAGCCCCCTCCCGGGACAGGCGCCCGTCCCCATCCCTCGGGGCCGGTGTCCATCTGTCCGTCACGTTGGTTGTGGAAGTGGGAGCCTCCCCCTCCGCAGGGGCCCCCCAGCCCGAACACACAGCCTTTGTCTCCGGGGTGGGCCCCTCCCCCACCGGGGCTGCAGCTCCGGATTAAACATCCGATTAAAGACCAGATTTGGACGTTCTAGGTTTTGTCTCCCCCCCAGTCAATCGGTGCATTGTTCTCGCCCGTCCTCGCTCTTGGTTTTCTGCGGAGCCAGAACCGGGCTTCTTCCTGTGAAGCTGTAAGCCAAGGCTAAACTATGTCAGCAATGCTGTCTGCAATGGATCCCGTCCAGCGTCTGGGTGTGCAGAGCCTCCCGGATTCCACCGTCTCCACGCGGAGCCTGCGCCTCCGCCGCCCCGTGGTCCCCGAAACACCCGCCGCGGGGCGGGGCGGCTCCACGCAGGCACTGCCCAGCCCCCCTCGCGGGTCACCCCCCCCCCGCTGCGTGCGCCTCCGAACACGCCGCCCCCCGCGTGGATGAACCTGCGCAAGGACCCCAAGGCGCAGCGCCGGCCATTTCTCATCTCTGGACGCGGTGGTGCTGACAGCTGCCCTGCCCGAGCGCCAGCAAGTTGGAGTGGGACCTCCGGGCTGGACCAGGTGCAGTTGGAGTCCAGAGGTTGAAGAGGCTGGGGCGGCGGGGGGGGGGGGGGGAGGGCGGGGCGGCTGGGGTCTGACCTAGGCTTCTGGGTGACGCAGGTGGGAGACCCAGGCCCGCAGGGGTGGGCCTGCAGGGACCAGGTCCAGCGCACCTTGTGGTTGGGCCAGGGAGCTCTCCCAGACAGACATGCACGCGTGGTGTGTGCATGTGTGTGTAATGTGTGTGCGCGCACATGTGTGCCATCCACGCGCGTGCGTGTGCACCGCGCCGGGAAGGAGGCGCGCACACAGCTCCCTGGGGGTGGCCCCTGCGCCCCAGCGGCATCTGAGCTGAGCGGGCGCGCTGCGGGCGCAGGAGGTGGGGCTCTGGGCTGGAGGGGAGGGGAGGGGAGGGGAGGGGAGGGGAGGAGGGAGGAGGCAGGAGGCTCTGCAGTTATTTGACAGGAGCCGGGGAAGCCCTAAAGGACGCAGGACCTCTCTGCGCCGGGAGGGCAGCTGGTCGAGCCGGGCCGCCTGGAGCGGAGGGGAGGGCCGCCCGCAGCCCAGCGCCAGGCTCCCGCCGCCGCGTGTCGCCGCTCCGGCCGCCCGCGCGCACCATGCTGCCGCCCCGGCTCTGCTGGCTGCCGCTGCTGCTCGCGGGGCTGCTGCCGCCGGCGCCCGCGCAGAAGTTCTCGGCGCTCACGGTGAGTCCCCTGGTCCCCACGGAGCGGAGCAGGTGACCCTGGAGGCGGGTGCCTCCTCCCGCCCGCGGGCCGGGCAGGTGGGACTCGGGCGGGCGGGTGCGCGGTGTGCGCTCCGCTCGGGGCTAGACTGCCGCCCGCTGCGAAGGGCGCACTGGGCGGGTGGGGGTGGGGCCGAGCGCCGCGGGGTCGGGTGGGGGGAGTCGGAGTGCGCTCCCCACTGAGGGGTGTGCAGGGTCCCACGCGCCCGCCCCGACACAAGGTCTGGGATCGCCGGCGCCGCCCCGCGGAGTGTTCAGGGCGGACGCACCAGGGACTGGGTGCCCCCCGGCCTCTGGAGCGCGCCCGTCCGCGGGCTCTGCGCGTGGGCGCGGAGCAGATTGGAGGGGCTGCGAGCCCTGGGCCCCCCTTGTGGCCCCCAAGGTTGGGGGGGGGCTTCCCGGAGACGCTGCCTTTGTGGAGTTAGGAAGGCGGGGGACACGACAAAGAAGGGTCATTGGTCACTGGGGTAAACGGACAGAGTGGGAGGGAGGAGTCGCCTGCGCCCCGGGGCCACTTGGCCCCGCGGTCCTCCCCCAGGGCCGGGCTGTGCGAGCCGCGGGCGCGCGCCCAGCGCCTGGGTCACTGCGGTTGACCGCCGTGTGTTTTCCTTTCTTAGCTGCAGCTTCTAGGCCGTGGCCCTGGTCGGCCCGCGCGGTGCCAAGCGCCGAGCTATGTCCCGGGGCTGCGCCAAGCCGCGGCCGCTGGCCCTGCTGAGCCTGCAGCCCCCAGCTCCGCAGGCCTCGGGCTGGCAGGGTCTGCGAGCCCGTAATTAATGCAATCTGCAGAAACGAAAACACGCCGCTGACATGTGTTTCTGAACAAGTGCTGAGAAAACACGACGGCCGGAGCACACCTCCGGCGGAGAGGGTGTGGGTGGCGGGACGTGCCCCGCGTTCATTGCATCAGAAATAGAGGCTGCGGGCCGTCCTGCTTTTCAGCGAAAGCGAGGCTCCTGCGGCTGGTCCCCGGGCGGCGCGGGGAAGGCGTTAGCGGTTCGCGGTTCATACCTAAGATTCTTCCCGAGCCGCCCCGGCCCCTGCCTTGTGTCTCAGCGACTTGTCGGTTAGAGGCTTGAAGGTTTTCACACGCTCAGCCTTCCCTGCAGACGCGTATCTCCCCAGGGGGACCACCCGTCCACACGCACTGCCTGTGTTCATGTGTATACACACGTGTACATGCATGTATGCATGATGCACGCACACACGAAAACAGACACCCCCCCTATAGTGCATGAGAGGGTTAGAGAGGCTGAGACCGATGCTCTGGGAGACCCACGGTTTGGGCAGGGCCGTGGCCGAGGGCCGCCCACCGTGGCCACGGAGCGGACAGTGGGCGAGGCAGCCCGTCGTGGGCCTGCCGTCCTGGGGGGCCCGGCCGGGTGGCCCCAGAGGAGCAGCAGGATCCGTGCGGTTAGTTATTGGAACAGTTTAAATCTCCGCAGATTTTCTTTTCTTCTCTCCCTCCCCTCTTCCGACTTAACCGTTTCCTCGCAGCCTCGGCTGCTTCGCCTGCGTCCGCGGCTCTCAGGGTCTCCGGCCGCAGCCACGCCAGCCACACGTGGGCTCCCGTTGCCAAGCCGGCCTGGCGGGGTCCCGGGGCCTCCCTCACGGCGCTGCCCAGAGCACATGTGGCTGTAACACCGCAGCGTGCCGGGGGAAGGCTGTGCTGCGCTCGCACCCGCACCCGCACCCGGGAGAGGAGTTTAAGGCCGTAAACTATTTTGGCAGACGGCTCCCCCTCCCCCCGCCCCACCCCCTCCACCCAGGACACCAGGAAGCCAGGGATGGGCTGGCGGGATGGGAGGTGCTGGTGTCTGTGCAGATCGCTTCCTGGGGTGCGGGGATCTCTTTGTTCCGGAGGGAGGCTCTCGCGCAGCCTCACGTCTGGTCCTGCATAAATCAGAGCCCGCGGCCCCGGCTCCGGGAGGCGGTGGCTCTGGGTCCTCTCTCCACTTTCCTTATCTGCACGGGACACAGCAGCTCTATCTGCTTAGCACGTGTGAGGACTAGAGATAAGGGTTCTGATATGCACGGGGCATAGTCCCTCGCCAGTTAACCCGCATCTGACGCACCAGGCCCCGTCCCTCTGAGGTGTCATCCCCTCGAAGCAGCCTCGGCCCCCCACCCGCCATGGCCCCTGCGCCCGCGCTCTGCTCTCCTGTGTGTGGGCCCCGCCGGGTGTCAGCCGTGGGGCTGGACGGGCAGGGGGAGAACACGTGCTCTGCCCCTGCTCCCCCCGCCCCCCCCCTTCACCCCCTTCTCACCTGGAAACAGGCGCCTGCACGCGGGGCGTTTAGAAGTGTCTGGGCCTGGGCCTGGCTTCTCAGGACACGCCTTCTCCCTGCTGCCCACTCGGGGGGCAGCGTGGCCAGAGCCCCCTGGGCTTTGTGTGCGAGACGCGAGGATCTGCTTTGCTTGAGAATTACCTTTTTTATGTCTGCCTTCCGCCCTCGGTGTGTTTCCCGGGGCCGTTCCGTGGCCGTGCCTGCGCCCGGTCCTCCTCTGACCTTGGCCTTGGGCCTGTCAGGTGGTGTGACGGTCCTGGCCGCCCTGACGTGGCCCCGCCTCTCTCTCCTCCTTGAGGGGTGCCCCAGGCCAGGCTTCTCCACTTCCCGGGAGGGGCTGACGGTTCTCGTTAAATTTCTGTGCTGCCTGAGACCAGGAACACGTTCCAGTGTAAAGCGCGAGCTGGGCCGACGGGACCACAGCTCTGCATGGTCCCAGGTGCAGGCACACGAGCTGTGCCTAACGTCCTGCCGCTAGGCTCACACGCGAGTGAGTGTGTGTGTGTGTGTGTGTCCTGACTCTAGGCTCACACCCGAGTGAGTGTGTGTGTGTGTGTGTGTGTGTGTCCTGCCGCTAGGCTCACACCCGAGTGTGTGTGTGTGTGTGTGTCCTGACTCTAGGCTCACACCCGAGTGAGTGTGTGTG